>NW_006768821.1:444601-450677 GCF_000204055.1 Melampsora larici-populina 98AG31
ACTGAGCCTGCTACACATATGTAGTGTGGTTGTTATGGCTCAGGTTTGGAGTGATAGACCATTGTAGGACAAATCATACTCCCAATCATTTTTCCCTGCCCACTTGGGGAACCCGAATAAGGTCTGCAGTGACTGACACTCAAGGAATACAATGGTGAGGCAAGGTATAAATTCATGCTGTTCCCGAGCTTTGAATTGTGCTTGTATGGCTTGAACCCAGTGTTTGATTGAGACATTGAGGAGGGCAAGATTCCAACAGGTTCAAAGGTCCGTACTTTAGTTTTTGATTAGGTCTTTGGCTTATCATGTGATGGGTGTAATCTTTGACCCGTTCAAACAAAAAATGACAAAAGTGGAGGAGATAATCAAAAAGATAGCATAAGGAGTGTTTTTGGGATCTCATTCATCTGACCTGCTTGATTGCCATTCCTTGTTTTGTTTTGGAGGACTAGCATTGAGAATGGTGTTATTTTGGTGAAGCATTCAGGTCAGCAGGCATGTTGATACCCATCCATTGCTTACCTAATTTGGTGATATGTAGGTGGTTCTCAGTTGGCTGACTTTGCCAAGAAATATTTGAATTTTGGAAAGATCTGGAAGTGATTAATGGGGGTGCATATAGTCAACAATGGGCCGTTGTGATGTGTTGCCTGCAACGGCTTGTTGCAGGAAACGCAACAGCTGAATATCAATACTATAGTCCCACAACACAACGGGAAAAGGCAACCCCCGTTGTGCTGCGCGCAACACAAACCGTTGCTTGGTTGCTTACCGTTGTGGGTCGTGCATGTGAGGGATCTAGCAAAGTTTGATGGAAATCGCTTGTAGAATCAGGGAGGGTCCAGGGGTATCTGAGATATCCCTGCGCCCGTGCCGGGGCCATACCTGTTGGCCTGTTGCGGGTTTGCGTTGCTCACAACGGGGCGAGAACCGCAACGCAACCGTCTGGAATCCCGGACCTGTACCAGCAACGCACCAAGCAGCAGCCTGACTTGTTGTGTTCCATTACGTTGCTGTTGTCTTGCCGTTGCTTTCCGTTGCTGTGCATTGCTCAGTCAAAGTAACACACCGGCCCAACATTGATATAGTACATAGTTGCAGGGATTTTTTTAGGACTCTGAGGTGGGTGATGTGGATACCAAAGATGAAAGTTTCACCCACCCTCAGAAACTGGGTGGGGTAGACCAATGCCTCACATAGGCATGCCCATCCTAAAATTGAGCTCAAACAGCACACCCCAGGCTTGCCTGTGGGGAGAGCATGAAAGGTGGACTAATTGCACCATACCAAACATGTGGCTTGGAGGAAGTGTGCCTCCCATTGCTGCACTACTGGCACATCAGGGTAGTCTTTATTCCAAAGAAGGTGTGTAGCCATATATTTGTGAAAAGAAGTGTGCACACAATGATTGTGATGGGTTTGAAATCTTATTGAGTACATCCAAAGGGATGGGAGTGCTATTGATTTCACATATCACACTATTTTCAAAATACCCTCCTTTTTGAATACTTTTGTATTGACCTACCAAGTCTTTGTAAGTAAAGACACATCCAACTTGCTACTGTAGTGTTACATAGAGTAATAGTCTATTGATAAAGTCTGGCATATAATGTCCCACAATGGTACCAGCCCAGGTACATGACCATGTGTATCAGGTTTGGCCTGCTTCTAGGTAAAATCAGGGTGACCTGGTCTGTCCTGCTCATGTTGAAACAGAACAAGTTTTTGTGAGATAATCCTTGGTGAATCCTCCAATTTCACAAAACATAACTTGAATTTTTAAGCACTTGAATTTGGATAGGCTACATCAATATCAGTGCCATCCTAAGATTTTAGAAAGGTATTCAAAGCTTCAACTTGTGTGCAAGCAAAGATGATCAAATAACTTGTAAAGTTTAGCTGATCCAGTTTAAATCACATCAGTGATATGGTGTTTTGGCAGCTCTCATCAAGCTTGGGATACTGGGCCCGGTTGCATTGTGCTGGCCTTGTGCTGGCTCAGGATTTCCTGGCCAGGGCCAAGTTGGTGCATCAGTGGTAAGTGGAGTACATGTAACCATGTGAAGCAATAGAGAAACAGGTGCAAAGGTGTGGAACTCTGGATTGCTGGGAATTTGAGTTCCCTCCTTAGTTTTGTATATCAGACATCCTGTTACCCAACCAATTATATATTGGTCAGTTTCATTTACACTCTTTTCCATGGGTATGGTACACCAAATAGTCTGCATGATATACCTGACACTAACACAAAGTTATGTTGTTCTTGAATTAAAATTACAACCAAGAGAGCCCAGGTATATGCAAAAATCCTTGAAGCCACAAGCCTCACCCTGTCCGCCTGAGGTGCTCTCAACGACGAGAGCAAACCAAGAATTTCATTTGCGTGATGATTACGCTCAAGTTTCACCAGGGTGATGTTCATTTACCGCGTCCCTTTATCTCATCGGAGTACAGTTTTCCTTCAAATGCCTTTCACATTCTTCCTTTGTCTTGGTGAGTCAGTACAGTGTAGCCTGACTAGAAGGTACGTACAAGTCCTAGTCTCCAGTTATCAAGTAAATTCGTTCGATATACCAATTAATCATTAATCGAAGTTGGTGTTCTGAATCCCCAGCAAATTACATCATGCCCGCACAGGCTCATCAAAAAAATCGTCACATCTGGAAACGAGGAACTCCCCCCCACCTCAATCAAATCTTTAAATGCCTCTGTCGCCGGCACTATACCATTAGCTAATGCCGCGATCAGTCGCTCTTTAGCTGCATTCACTCGGAAATTACTTGGTGTTGACAAGTTCAATAAAATCTATCCGATGGCCCCTACGCCCGAAGAACTTCAGCAACTACCTCAGCTCACCCAGGATGAAATTATGCTAGATCAATTAGTATTCGCATCAGATCTTACTTCCGCTACAGCCACTTCAAACAATACAGATATGATAGAAATTGTCAACAAATTTATGGCTGAGCTTCAAAAGTACAACATACATCGATTCACCTTCGCATGGGATCTTCCAGACAGTCATCACTGGAATCGTACAATGGCTGTGTTTGTGGCTAAGCACTGGCGCTATGAACAGCGGCGGGGAGCCTTCAAGCATTACGGGATCAATCAATCACACAATACCAAGTCCAATTGTATCTCTTTGATACTTCGCTGGGTACGTGGACGATCTCAGGATATACGATTAAATCGTGGGGAAGCTGAAAAGCTTATAAATGTTGAGCGTGGGCGAAAGAGAAGAGTGGTCAGTTCTGAGTTTACAGTATTTGTCTGTAGTCCTAGGAAAGTGTGCTGATTTTATCTTACCGATGATATAGTTATGTGAATATCGCCAGGACACGGTCAAGCGGCATCTCCAAGTTGATCCTCTCCTAATCATTCCCGATGCCGACTGCTGCTCGGACACTGAATGGTACCCAGATCAGGTGAAATTCAAGAGGGTCGGTTTGAAGTGGCGAAGTCAACAGTATGAAGGTATCATTCGTCAAATAGATGGTCTATCTTTCAGCTACAAATCAAGTGTCGATACTCCAGCTCTTGCAATGAATCGTTTTGATCAATGTCGCATTCCAGGAACCTCCATCAATCCAAAGGCTGCAGTATGTTGTGGTCTTCCCGAGAACTGTTACAACGCAGTCTTTCTTGCTGGTCTCACGTACGAACAGAGGGAATCCTTAAACATGAAGCCCGTTATAGATTTAGATGCACTCTCTGAAGAAATCAAAAATCTTGTAGTGTCGTCGAAATAGTTGTGTATTTTATATTCATGTTTCATTCTCAGCTACATACCTTTTCCTTATTCTTATTTATCTTAATGTGTATATAATTCAAATCTTTGAAGTTTTTGATATGCACGAAGTCTGCCAATTACTCTCATGCTTCAATTGTTTCCACTCAAAGCTGTCACTTGAGACACTCAAAAGTGAATACATACAGTGGAAGCCAAGCTCATCCCAAATATGGTACACAAGACTGACTAGCATGTATTACAGTCTTTCGAGTCACAGCAGATTGGGATACTTTCCTTTCTGGCAAGCTACAAATCTTTCAACAAAGTTTTGAGAGATTGTTTGTACAAAATAAGAAAAAAAAGAGTCACATGTATGTATTTATATATCATTTCAAACTAATCATCACCAGATCTAAATGCTTCGTCACAAATTCCCTGATCCAAAGGAAGATATCCAATTTAGCATGAATCATGTGAGGGTATATATTTGAAAGGAAACTTACCATGCTTCTCAGTGAGACTATTGATACTGTTGGATGGGAGATATTGTATGTATTTGGGTGATTCACTCGTACAGCAACATGTCCAAACATTTGATCAAGTAGAACACATTTGACCTCTTGATGTGAATGATACATAACCGTAGCTTTCAAATATGGCAGGGAGCGGAAGGGGTTATGTGATTCATCGCGTCCTTGAAGAGGGGTGAAAGGTCTAACAATGAAAAAGGGAGACTTATGACCAATCACACGGAAGATTCCATTGATGTACCCATAGTTCACTTGTCCACCCATTTCGAATTGTACATAACTGTTACCTTTATGTTTTGAATATTGAGCGAAGTTTTTTCCTCCATGTTCCCACTGAACAGTTGATTCGAACTTTGAAGT
The DNA here is from genome assembly GCF_000204055.1 of Melampsora larici-populina 98AG31. Lineage (NCBI taxonomy): Eukaryota > Fungi > Basidiomycota > Pucciniomycetes > Pucciniales > Melampsoraceae > Melampsora > Melampsora laricis-populina. The sequence goes on from NW_006768821.1 coordinate 449,225, forward strand.
GTCAGAGATTGTGAAATCCATCCGGCCTGATACTGCCGCTTGAAGGGCTGTCAAGACTTCATCGGAAGGAGCAACAAGTTTCCATTTAGTCCGAGTTGAATGTGAGAGTGATTCAACACCAATGGAAGCACGGTATTCTTTTGAAGTATTCGTAAGAACATGTTTGAATAATGCATGCTGAGTGTGAGCATTGATTAATGTCTTTCCAACAACACCTGTTCGATTCAGAAAGAAGGAGAATGTGTTGAATGATGAGAGTATAAGGTGAAATAGAAATGAACGAACATAACACATACCTTTACGTGAGTTTTTAGGTGCCAAAACAAGAGTTCCTATCATTCGCTCCCCAGCCCAAGCTGCAATGTAAGATGGAGGGCCAAACAGTTCACATTGCTTGGTCAGATGCTGTGCATAGTGAAGGTTGGGCCTCGACTTTATATTGGGCCACGCAGATTGCAAATGTTGTCGGTACTGAAGTAGGATGTTGTCGAGATTTTTAAGGTCTTCAGGTTTTAGCACTCGTGAGAGTGCTATGTTGATGACTTGAGTCGCTAAAGTGATACCCTGATAGATCTTCCAAGACGATGAATCACGATCAGAGTTTTGATGATACGGAATAAGGGATAATACCATATACACAGAGTACAAGATATGCCACTCGGCTGCCTTGGGAGATCCAGCACTCGCCATTCCTATGTGATGTGGAACACGAGTGAGCCAAGTTGGAATTGAAGTTTCTCGGATGCATTGGTGGACAAGGTCGAGCTCATGCGAAGTCAAAACAGGGCCTTCAGGGGCATGTACGGTTCCTTGTGAAGATTGGGAAGAGTTTGACTCCTCCTGACTAGCCGGAAGAGATGGTTCCGTCAGCGACTTTGACTTAGCAGATCGAGGGTAGTGTGTGCGGTTACTAGAATGATCAGAAGGGTTGTCATCAGAGATATCGAGGTCCATGTTGGATGCGCTTTCGGATGGTTGAGTGACAGGGATAGAATCGGATGTTGCGGTTTCGGATTCATTATGATTTGTAACATTAGTGTATACACCTTGAAGAGTCTGTTTATCCTGCAAGTTCTTCAGAGTTGCCCCAGCCGAAGCAAGCTGAAGATAAGAAGTCGAGAAACTTTCCAAAAGGCCAAGTATTAGATTGTGCATTATGTCAACGGTTTGAAAGTTGATTGGTTGCCAGTAAGGGAGTTCAGAGAATATAGTGTATCGGACACCGTATTTTTTCTCGAGTTTGTGACGGTCCAACGAATCATTGGCCTTCAGCCACTCGTCACTTTGTGTCTTGTACGAAATAGGATGGCGTTCCTTGTATGATTTATAATCGACATCGTCAATTTCGGGGTAGGTGATATAGCAACGGGAGCAAAAATTGGTGGAGCGATGACTTGTGAACCCCGAGATCTTTTTCATGGCCGGGGCATCAGCAATCAAAGGCCAGATGGCA
>NW_006768821.1:451054-492640 GCF_000204055.1 Melampsora larici-populina 98AG31
AGGGCGAGGCGAAGAAAGAGGCTCGTCAAGAGCACTTTCAAACTTGGGGAACGATAGCATCTTCGCAATCCATTCAATGAAGCGTTGGTGATAGAAGACTGAGGTTGGTCTGAGTTTGTTTCTGGCCGAAGAACTAGGTACGTAAAGAGGGAAATCACAGACTATTCGAAGACTCGAAGAAGTTTTCTTTGGAAATCGAAGATGGTCGCAGTTAGTGATAAGAGGCTCATTGATTTGATCGAGTAATCCATGAAGTTTCCGGCATACATAGCAGCAGAGATTAGTGACTAAGTTGGTGTTTAAGCGAAAAGTCTTGATGAGTTTGTCAAGTGTCAAAGGGATTTCTCGTAATATCTTCGATGCCAGGGGATTGTCGCCTAGAGATTTCTTGACCTTTGATTGTTCCATCTTAAGGGCAATGCGAGAACCTCGTACACTCTTGTGCTCAATGAAATGGTCATGCAAAACATGAAACATAGATTGAACACAGTGAGGATGCTGTAAAAAAGTGAGAGGGACTTTGAACGGTTCAGTGGAGAAAGTTAAGACCGTCGGTAGCCCATTTGGAGTTTGAGTAGTTGATATAGATAGCTCGACGGGATTTGGACTAGTAGTTCGTGGATTCTTGTGAGGTCGAAGATTAATATCGTCACTGCCATTCTCACTATGAGGTGCCGGTGAATCTGAATGCTTTCTTTTTTTGGTTTGAGGATGTTGATAAGATTGAGCTAAAGGTGGTTGCGATCTCAAGGCTCCACTTCCCCCCTCAAGAAGCGGATCTTGTTCATTTGCGTTTAAAGCTGTTGATTTATGAAGATGTTTTGGGTAGTTTGAACGGTTGAATAGCTTCCCAACGTAGGTGACTCCCATGTATTCGAAACTTTCGGTGTTACACCCTAGAGGAACGCAGGTGCAACAGAAGTGATTTCGATCGATTTTTGCCATGCTTGCCCTTTGAGAAGAAGATAATCGGATTGTGGTTTTTGCAAAAGGTACAATCTGATCAGTCTGAGTTTACTTCTAAAAGGTCTTGAGGAAGACCCACGATTGGAACCTTCTGAAAAACTTTTCCAAAGACGATGTTGAATTTCTTGGCTGGGTATCTAGTTTGTTAATCGAGCATTTGTGGAAATCGTTTGAAGACTCAAAGTGAAGATGATGGACAGGTTTACCCTTTTGAAATTCAGACAGGGTGAAACAGTTGAAAGGGCAATAATGAAAAATATCCGCTCAAACGGATATCTTGGCAGCAATCACCCTTCGTTTTTTTGATTTCTCCACATATAGCTTCTTGATTGTTATGATCACACAGACCCATGTGAGGATGAGATGGCTTTTCTCTAAGGCATTTTTGGAAAACTTTGACCTTGTCGTCCTTTTTTGAAAGCATGAGACAAATCTCACAAAGGATACATTTCCAATTGAAGTTACCCTTGAAATCATTTTTCTCACATTTCACACTATTCATCAACAACAAACTAAACATCCGCTTGACAAATAGGAATGAGTACGTCAAAAATGCAGCATACACAATCCAAATGAGTGTAAAATATTTGTAAAGATAGAAAACGATAAAGATAGAAAAAAACCACTGGTGTTTTGAACAGGAGGAAAGAAAAAACAAAACTATTTACATAACCAAAGTAATCACAGCCACCCTACTTTGAACAAAGAGATAAAAAGCAGGCTACCAGCGCCATCATTGAGTCATCATTGGTACCTGAGTTGAACTTGACGCTTCACTACTACTCGGTTGTCCACCTACACGAGCAGCCCCCCTTGGCAATACTAAATTAGTCAAAATCTCGATTGATTTCTTAATGTTGATTGAATCAGCCTTCACTAGTTTCAAGTTTGCAACTGCGATGCCTGACATCTTATCAAGCCATGCATTTGACACAAGAGATTCCTGGAACTTTTGAGGTGGAAAAGTATCCGGATCGTTTGAAGTGTATGATCCACGATCAATGATGGCCTTTGCGCGAGCCTTCTTCCTTGGAATAGTCTCCTGCCCTTCGATAAGTTGATCCACGAGGTTGACAAAGGTATCGAGTGGTCCGCTACGCCATTCCAGTCTGGTTTTGCACCGTGATCCCGAGCCGTTGACAATCACTACTTCATCTTCAGAGTGCACCTCCGGATGAGATAAGAGTAAGTATTCGGGTGACGCTCCACCAAAAATACCTTGCGCCAGTTCCAGGCGCGCCGTGTGAATCTATTTTGAACAAATAGATAATCAACAACATATATAACATCTGCATAACCAGGAAAACAAACAAACTTACTCTAGTTTTTGCTCGCCTGCGTCTATCCTTACTCTTGGACATTTCGCGCAACCGATCTGCTTGCAACCTACCCTCAGGTGTTTGTGACATTAAACTCAACTTTTCTTGTTCGCGAAACTTCGGAGCCTGATGCTCGCACCACCGTCGGATAATCTCAATTCGGTTTTCAGGTGTATTTCCAGATTCTACAATTCCAAAAGCCTTTGTACCGTGAGCTTCGTGACACTTCTCCCATTCCTGAAGGATGATCCGCGACATGGCTGTGTTCCAAGGAGAATCCGGTTTGCCGTTCCAGTCAAAAGTGCAACGAGGAAAGCCTGCCAAAGCCAGTGCACCTTCGCATAGAGTTCCCCACCGATGATCGTACCTTGATCCAAATTTAAACGAGAGACGAGAGGCGAACTTAACAGGACACAATGGAGCCGAGAGCATTTCCTTCTGAGCAGAATCTTTCTCAACAGTCCTGATTTGCTTTCGATTCGGTTTGAAGTCGGCAGGTTTCTTTGAGAGGTATTTTTTCACAGCACGGTCCATTGCGTTCTTGATAGCGTCCTGACGAGACTCCTGACGAGTTGCCCAATTGCGAACTTCATCTTCGGTCGGTGGATCAGGGAGGGAAGGTTCGGAACTAGAAGAGGTTGAGCGTGATTTCCGATACACCCCAAGCATCATCTTCACATATTCTTGAATGGCTCTAGCTAAGGCAGTTGCCGCTCCAGGTGTCGAATGCGAGTTGGCCAATAGACCGACCATCGAATCGCGGTCTCGCTTTTCCTGTGCCAACTTTCGCCCTGCCTTCAGTTTGCGCTTTCGACTGGCTATTTCAGCAGGAGTGAGTTCACCATCTGGTCGGAAAAATCTGAGTCAGTTCAAGCCCGTTTTTAAAGGAACAGTGCACTACTTACCTGAGTCGCTGTCGTTGGGATCCACAGAGTCATCAGAATCATAATTGATCGGTGGTGTTCTCTGTCGCGGGCTGGAACCATCTGAGAAACCAACACCTGTGTTAGATTCTAGATCTGAAGTCTGTGGATTCAAATCACATCGACTTACCATCATCTACCCTTTGCCGTTTGCTACGACCTGTGACAAGTGAAATGAAATAATAGAAATCAGGACCAGATTCAATTTGGATATAGTTCAGCCAGACACTGACCATCAGTATTTTGCTGTGTCCCAGTCGAACTTGTGCTACTCAAATCAATCTCCATTTGCAGAAGGTGTAATGAATTTAATGTAATGAATTTAATATGTGGTTGACTATACGAAGGAAGTTTGAATATATTATTAAATCAGAAAGAGAGACCGTAGGAGACTGTGACCACCAGGATCAATAAGATGACTCGAGAAAAATTTGAAAAGAACTTCTGGCCAGCCAGTGATGATGAAAGATACGACTGAGACGAAGAAAAAAAAGAAATAAAAATCAGATCAACTGTGAGTTAAAGAAGTGAAATTTGAAGGTGAAGGAGAACGATAGCTTTGAGATGAAAAACAGAAACCTGAACTCACGGCCACATCTTAAAGTTAACCTATGCCGAAGATCTTGTTGACTGTCCTTTCAGGATGCGGGTCTATCAAAGGCATCAAGCACAGACCACAGATTCTTACCTAGCATCAGATTTTGTGAGCACAACGGCATTCGGCGAGTTTAATGATCGCTTTTGCCACACAGAGCCAAACTTGTTCTTTCTTTGTTGAGGATATTTACATATTCAATTTGATTTAAATTTCGTCTCTGAGATTGATCCTTTTTGTTGGTTGAGCCATTCTTGTAGCTTGGGTCCGACAAAGAACTGAACCCATACACGGACATAATCAAAAGCAAAGTATTACGGAGTGGCATGAATAGATGGATAACAAGGAGATTGAGAGGTGAGCAGACCAAGAGTGAGATATAACATTAGTAAGGCAGCAGGCTTATCATCAAGACCGCCACGAAGACGGTACTGGTATCGTACGGTGACCAAGTCGATCGGGTTGGAAAATCCGAATGATCAGCTGAGCTGGTCTAACGGATCAAGAAAAACACCAAATCTTGAACTGTTTTCAAGACTACACAAAACCGTAATTTGATATTATCATGAAACAAAATATACTCACCCGAGTCATTTGATTGAGTGCTCTATGAACACTGTAACCTGAGAAGGGATGAAGATTGAAATTGAGATCACGACTCTTTGGGAATTGATGAGAATGTTCAAGAAAAGAGTCTGTGATTTTACGGGGGGCTAGGAAGGCCTAGGAACAAAGGTGCTAAGCTGTAAAGTCCTTTCACAGGAAATCTGGGGTTATTTCAGGATGTTTTGAAGGATGGCACGGCTTGCTCTCGTCGTTGAGAGCACCTCAGGCGGACAGGGTGCCTAGAGCAGGGTGACCAGTATGTCCAGCTTTGGGGCAGAAAAAGACTCACTTTGTACTTTACAACCTATCAGCATGACATGTCATCATCTGAAGATATTCTGCGCTGTTTTGCTTTTGTGGCACTGGTGTGTAAATTTTTGCTGTGCAGCTTGCTTCAAAGTCCTCACGCTGCTTCATGCTTGTATTCGGAGACAATTTTGACATTCATGCAGGCGACTTCAAAGTTCAAGATGGCAAATGCCAAATGTTAATCCTCGTTTATCCAAGTTTCGCTTTGCCTTTGATTGCAAATGAAGTGAATAGATGACTTGAACTTTATGCAACGTACAATAACTTTTACCCGCTCACTCCCGCTCACACTCAAGTCAAAGTTCATCCCATCAAGCTTCCTGCCTCACCGGTGTCCTGCCTTGAGGCTTGCATTACAATTTACGATTTAAGGATTCCGAAGCCTTAATTTTTTTCTGGAATCGACTTTGGAATGTCTAAAGCTTATATTGAACCGATCCCGACCGATCCCAACAGTTTCAACTGGAAATATCTAATCGTCAGTTCTGGTCATGAGTATCGTAAGTAAAACACTGCGGATCATAGCGGATGCATGCTCTATAGACTCACTTTTCGCCCTGTTGCTCGTAAACGGGAGACAGGCTACATTGACCAGAATGAACATGCCAAAGACGTGGTACTTTGCCTTCATGGTTTTGTATGTACCCTTTCCGACCTCGTTCTGCACTGTGGTTCTCATCGCTCGACTCATCAGAGAGCATCATTTGCTATCCTTAGCCAGATTTGTATGCCTAAAACCATTCTTTATCTAGGCGACTTTGAGGGTTCGTTTTCTTATGTGGTCTCGTTGACTGTCATAGAGCTTTCGGTTGGCGATATCAAATCGTGGAATTGGTGCGCCGAGGGTATCGAGTCATTGCACCAGATCTTCTTGGGTGAGTGATTTGGAATCACACAAACTCAAAACTATCTGTTTACTCATCTCATCAACTTTTGATATCGTTCTCTTTCAAGGTATGGTGGCACTGTGAGACAATCCCTCATCTATTTCGGTCGTCTCCATGTACTCAAAACCTGAATCGATCCACAAACATCAGTCTAAGCCAACAGAAATCGAACCATACACATTCTTCTGCATGTCTACCTCTGTTCGAGAAATCTTGGACCACTTGAAGGTAAACAAGGTAGTACTTGTTGGTCATGATTGGTATGTGAATCTTTAAGCCTAATCCTTCATTTTCCTTCATCTTACTTACTCAACTCGATTTCGGCGGCAATATGACCATACCTACACATGTCTATGTAGGGGAGCCCCATTAAGTGGTCGGTTCCTACTTTACTTCCCAGAACGCATTCGGGCTTGGGTGACGTAAGTATTTTGTACACCTGTGTTTATATTCTCTGGTAAGGAGCTTTATACCACTGGTTTAAGTATCTTCATAATTAATTCTATCAGAATTTGTGCTCCACCGAATCCTGGTCCAAAGCCGGGTGCAGGGTTGGTAGATTTACCAACTGCGATAAGGAAGAATATACCACACTTTGGGTTAGTAAAACTTCCATATGAGTTTTACCATGCTTTTGACTTGTTAACAAGAAAACTGATCTAATGGGGTATGAATATGATAGTTATCAGCTTTATTTCATGAGTGAAGCATCAGGAAAAGAGCTAACACGTTGGGCTAAGACCTTTCTGCTTGTTGTATATTGCCATATGGCTCGTCGACTGAGCAGTCCAGAGGCTCGGAAAGTAGCTGCATCAGCCGCGGGTCGTAAACCCTCATACGTGCTCGAGGGAGTTTTTCGTGGGCGATTGATGGAATCTAAAGACTTACTCGAATATGCAAAGGTTGATGATCCGGTCAGTTGAAATATCACGACTTAGCAAATGAACATCGAATTAAAGGAATATTCCTTTTCTAAATAGGAAACTGAATACTACATAAGTGAGTTCCGTCGTGGTGGATTGATGGGTCCAGTAAATTGGTACAAGGTTAGTGTAAGACTGATGAAAAAAATGGAAGTGAACTCAAGATTTGATGAATGATTTTTGCCTTTGTAGACTCGTGTCCTTAATCATTCAGATGATTTGGGTAAGCATGCATCAATCAAAATGATTGCAAAGAACTTGTCTGACTCACTGATGGTAATCTGTGCAGCTTACAATGTACCAGACACTTTCCCCAAAAATATCCCTAGTTTATATATCCAAGCCACAGAAGATGAAGCCTTACCTCCAAGACTTGTATCAGAATCACAACTAGATGAACGTTTTCCCGGAAGAAATCTGAAAGTCATCCAAATCAAAGGTGCTAATCATTGGCTTCTACAGGTTCGTAAATCTGATAAATGTATAGACACAAAGATTTCAAAATTCACAAAGGTGTGGTTTTTTAGGATCCGCAATATCGAGATAAGTTCACTGCTGAACTTTGTAATTGGATTGATAAACAAGTAAAGGTTTTCAAGCCTAAGTTGTAAGAGGTAAGAATCTATGCAGATGGATTGCATCTACAGCCCTTTTTGGCATGTTACCTAAATGATGTGATGTGATTGAGGAGCAGAATGTGTTGTAAACTTTCATTTTATCCAAAAAGCCGTGATGAGATTGATCAAAGGAGATTTGTGTTAGAATTGTAAAAGAGATCTGCATGATGGATTTTGAAGAAATACATGCTTGTTGAAATTTCATTTTACAGTGTCGGAATAAGTTTGTTGAGGGTATGTGGTGCACACAGGAGTGCAGTTGAGATAAGGTTTGTAAGCATAGTGGGTGAAGTAGAACAAGACTTTTCAAGCTCAATAATTGATCTCTGATTCTTAACAAGAAGTTCAATCAGAAGAATGGAGAACCAAAGCATTGTGATCAAACAAGACAGACTCTTATGTTGTTATTTTGGCTCATACTTTTACTGAAATCATCTCTGATCACCCACAGTTCATTTAAGGTATGTGAAGCAAGTCAGCAATGGTGTATACCAAGACTGCAACTAGCTGCAACTTGTAGTTATATAAGATTGATGTTATTGATGTGTCCATGGGTAGAGACTCCAATTGGTACATAGTGAAGCAAAGCTTTGTGCATGTTTATTATCTGAGGCAGTTATCCTTTACAGATTTATGGGAGCTAGATCTAACTGAATGTGAATTCCACAGTAGGCTAGCTGGATAAAAAGACTGCAATTAGCTGCATCTTAGAGGTATAGGAAATCAGTGTTGGCAGAAGTAGACATAATAGAACAAACTTCTCCACCTGTCTAAGTCATCTGAGGCAGATCACCTATATATATATTTATGGGAGTGAGACCTGATTGAATGGGGAGTTTACATAGCAGCTGGACCATAACACCCAAGGAGCAATGCAATATGTTGTGTTGTGTTTTGACTCTGTTACAGCCTCACAGAATTTTTGATCATCTTATCATGGTTAAGACAAGAGTTAAGTGTTGTAGTTCCAAGATTGTACTGTTGTATCAGTTTGTCAAGTCAATATAGATTGGAGAAATTCACAAGAGACATCTAGTTCAGTAAAAGAGATCCATATGTATAATTTTGCACCTCACTTAACAGTGAAATTGAGCAGGCTCCACTGCCTCAAAAGCTTATCAACTTCCTATGTGGGAAGTTGGCAAGCATGGGTAGCTTTTGACGAAAAAGAGGTAGCAACACAAACTACCTCTTGTTCTCACTCCAAAAATTAGTTTTCTTCAAAAGGTCTTTATCTGAAAGTGAGCTGGAATCAACCAAAACAGTTGTCAGAGTTTGACAATAGATTGAGTCATCTTCACACTCAAATCAAGTCTATCATCCATTTAGGGGATACAAAGTTAAAAACTGGGAGTTTTCCCAGTTCCCAGTTCCCAAATACCGCCAAAAACACAAATTGGGAAACTGGCAGAACTTGGGAAAGTTCCAAACACAGCCAAAAACAAAAACTGGGAAACTGGGAAAAAAATCCCAGTTTTAACTTTGTATCCCCTAATTATATGGTGGACTCCCAGGCTGAATCAACTTCACCCCAACCTTGACCCTGATGTGAGTCTAATAAATTTCTGAGAAGCAAATGCTTGTATGTACGTGTTTTTTTGTGAAAATCTTGATTCTTTTGAAGGTCAGAGTATGTCAAGTTTTACAACAGGTGTGGTCAAAGGGTTGGAAATTGAATCAAATAGAAACTTGAGAGACTTGCAAACCCTTCAATACGGAGAATTTTCTTTACTGAAGTACAATTTTTGGGAAACTGTTTTTAGGTATAAATGGAAAACAAAACAAGAGGAGATGTTGAATGATGAAAACAAAAAACTGTCCTTTGTTGTATGATTCAAGCTTAAAAGCCTTCAGGATTTGTTTTTACAACTTGTTTTGGTTTAATATCAAACTCTAGTCAAATATATTTTGGTAAGTTTGACATCATTCATAGAAGGAATTGGTTTTGGTACATTGAAAAAAGAAGAAGAAAAGGATAACGAAGAATTTAAGGTATTCATATATTGTGGTTCGGTTTCAGAAGTTTTTGATGTTGATGTTGGTTGAACTTGTACCTGAGATGTGAGTGGTGTTGATAAAGGTTCTGAAGTTGAAGTCCATTTTGGATCTTTATCTTCATTATCATCTTGAATATCTTCTTCACTTGAAGAAGATTGACAAGGCCCAAATGGATATCCTTCTGGTATTGTGCCATCGTGAAACCAGGATCGATAGAGTACTGCAACCTGGGAAGAATGTCAAAGAGATGAGATTAGAGCAACATTCAAGAAAAACAAAGCTCAACATACTGCATGTTTAAGTGGCAGAGGGGTGATAAAGCGTCGATCGGGGTCTTTTAGTTGATCTGCTGTTCTTAGAAGCTTTGGAAATTTATGACCAAAAAATACGTCGCCAATGGAGGAACAAAAATGAAGAAAAATCGTTGGTTAGTTATCTGTCCCTCTCGTATTCAGTTTGATTTACTTGTACATAGAAAATGCAAAAGAAGACAGATGAAAAACTGAGGAAACCTGTCGCAAATTCGGATGATCAAGAATGTGAAAGAAAGAAAAAACTACTTGATATCCGGATGAAGATCCAGGTTCTGTGAAAAAGTTTGAATAAAAAGGGAAAGGATCACCAATTACAAAAATCAAGTGTAGACGATTGAAATACTATCATTATGTACTTTGAAGTTTATTCAAGTTAAGAAGTCCAACAAAGAAATCGAAATCTCTCGCGAGATGAAAATGAAAGACATCAAAGAAAAAAATCAAAACAAAAAAGAAGTTTACGTACTATTTGTTTAGGAATATCATTACTATGATTCAATTTAGCTTGAACATCATAAGAGTTTACTATTCTTTCAAATGCTACATTGAACTTTTCTGCTACCTGTTGATCCCTTTCTATTATGACTGAATTCGATGATGAAGGTCCACGAATCTGATCAGATCCTGATGAAGTGAATGAGGGTTTAGATCGAAGCCAGTTTTGTCGATCGGTCTCCCATCGAATAGAAGTTTCAGCGACGATGTTCTTTAAGTCATCAACATCAGTATGGTTTGAGTTCGAATTCATGATTTGCTTAAGAACGTTTGAAGGATAGCATAAATCTTGCGAAAGAGAGATGAACTGGACGTTTGGGCTTTTTAAAGATTGTTCAAGGGCACTGGGAGCGAGCTTCCAGGATGATTCCAGATACGAGAACAGGTTACAGGTCCCACGTGACGTAGCTCCGACGAATGATGGGCAAGCCTTCGCGTCGCGCGTGAATGGCACTCCTCCTGTGCTCTAATCCTCAATACCTTTTGCAATGAGGAAGCTATTTCCCCTCAGAACTGATGATTGTATTGATCAAGTGGATGATCTCGATTCTCGACCTCCAGTTCTTCCCACCTTGTACTTATGCAGTTCATCTTTCCAAAGTATCTAAATTCTTCTCATCAAAAGCATTCTCAGGATTTGTCGAGATCTTCTATTTTTTCGATCGATTCATATCAATTTTTGGTCCCGCCCACCTCTCCCTTTTCTGTTTTTTATCCGCCCCATAGCGGACCTTTTTATTACTTCTGGACCAATTTGTTACAAAACTGTTCTCTATAGTTTCGCAATTCTAGCTAAAAACATCTCATCGTGAGTTTAGCTCGAATCACCCAAGCAACCATCCCTATTCTTTGATGTGAATTTCAGGTCCTGTCTTGTCGTTCAACTTGTTCCTTTTATCTGAAAAAATATGTGAGAGTACAAACCAAACCTGGCTTCAATTCTGTACTTGAGTATCAAGTGAAATATTATCAAGAGAAATATTTCCAGATGATTCATTCAGAAAGCAGACCTCTCACACCAGTATGAAGCACAGTGCACTGCTTCTTTTGCCACCATCTATGCAACTTGATACAACTAACCCCTCTGGTGACCATCCAGCACCAGTGAATTAACTGGGAATTTGAAATCTTAATCTTGATGACAAGATTTCGTTATCCCATTGGGTAGGAAGAATTACCAAATGAATTGAGAAGGTGACATTTTGAGGGAGCTAACCTTTGCATTGAGCACCCCAGGCACTCCCTACTTGTAGTGACTGGGCTGTGCTCAGAGGCTAGGACCCGGCCCAAACCAGCCTTCACAAACTAAGCTGTTTTGGCCTCTTTTTCTTTTGGCGGCCAACCTTGCCCAACCTGATTGAAAAAATCTCCTGTGTGGCAAAGCTACAAGGCAAGTGGTGATTTTAGGTGTAGTATATTGGCCGTTAAAATCCCTTTCCTGTGCTTTTGGTGTTCCAATGCCACCTTGCTGAGCCTCTCAGATCACCTTTCATCACCACCAATCCCTCAAATCCCTTTGTTTGGGCCCTTTTGGCTGGCCCAAGAGCACATTCAGAAGGCCAAAAAATCTTGTTTGCGGTTGGGTGGCCCTGGGGCCGGGATCAAGCCTTACTGTGCTATGAAGTTTTAACCTTTCAAACAAAGTGACATCAATTTGATATACATCAAGTTATATCAAGTTCTGATGAATGAGGGTGGAAGTTTCCAATTTGTGCCCATGTAATTTGCAGGGTGTCTTTTGATGTCATTTTGCACTTCTCCCAAGCATCTTCAGTATCTCTCATTCACAGTTTCCTTTGAAAAAATAACCCTCATTAATTATAGTGCTCAACATCAAGACTGGCATAGCACTGAGATTTTTCAAAATCTAATAATGGGGCCAATTTTCACTTTTTTGGGTTCTGATTGAAGTTTTAAAATGGGAACTTTGGCAGCTAACCAAAATTGTTGGGATTTGATCATCCCATTTAATCTCAAAAATGGTGTGAGATTGTCAATGACCAAATCTATTATTTTCAAGAAGTTTGAAGTAAAAATAATATACAGTGGTAGGTTGGGTGGCACACAGTCATTTGAGATACAAAAAAACAAAAGAAATTTTACATATATGAGGACAGTTTCAGATCTCATGAGAAAAAACCACAAATGTCAAGGAAGAATGTAGAAAGTTGCTCATGAGCAGCCAGTGTGGGTATCCATTTCAGACCCTTTGATGAGACCAATACACATAGATTGGGTGAGGGTGATTGTGGTTTGTATCTCTTTTTTGTGGATAAGTATTAATATCATTGATTCAAACAAAACACATCAAAAAAAGTGTGAATGACTTGTAGAACTGACATGTACTTCAGTTGTATACCATCAATGTGTTGGAAGAAATGCCTGATTGTGCGCAGTGAACAAGACACTCTGAGTTTTTTGCATCAAGATTTTTGCTCCTTTAGTGATTTACAGGCATTATTCTCTTTGTGATCTCCCAAGAGAGAAAAGAAGGAGAACCACAACTTGATTATCTATCCAGCTTTGCCATGTTTGAATGATTGCAAAGTACATATGTTACCTATTTAAATAATCTGGCGCAAGAGGTCAAGGATTTCTGCAGAGGTGGATCCAGGCTTGCCAGATTTGAAATGGGGAATCCATGCAAGAATTATATATACTTTAAATATAAATTCCCATTCTTCCAATTTAGGGGTAAAAGCACTGGCCATTCCAAAGTTATGCTGAGGTCAAATGGTCCACAAGGGGGCAATGGCACATTTGAGATGGTGCTGAAACAAATCCAGTTTGTAGGGGGTGAACAATACTCTGAGTGTAACAGCTTGTACTGTGCTGTTCTAGAGTTATTATCCAACAATTGGTTATTTCTCAAAAGAAGTGTTATTGTTATTCATGAGGAACTTGTTGATAGCTTTCAAAAATTGGTTCAAAACTCAGTTTGAATCTTGCCAAAGACAGATGGAGATCTTTCTGATGACTGGGAAAGATCTGTATGATGACTGGTTGAAATATGGTCCCCAGATTGTTGCAAGGGGGCTGCAAATGTTCATGATGATCAGCGGTCAAGAAATGAAAACCAAAGAAATTACAAGGTTATTCACATTTTTGATGAAACACCAATACATTTTGATAGGATTTATTTAGCTTGCAATGGTGCTATGATAGGAACATAAATAGACACCCCGCCACCTCAATAGTAATTTGAATAATTGGCTTCTCCTGAACAAAGAACAATTGCATTGAAAGAGTTTTGTGCACAGCTGTTGATTTAATTGTGATCAACTGGTAGCTTGGGCATCTTGCCTGGAAATTTTTCAGGGAAGAAAGCCCAGACTGTTTGAGGAGATGTTCAGCTCAAGCAAGTGCATCCTTTGGAATTCCTTCAAGTTACCTCTTCAACCCAATTTCATCTTACCAAGCCATTGCTTCAATGTGGCAGATTGTGCTTCAGTTTAAGATCTTTTGTTCATGGAATTTGAAGATTACCATTGTAGTGAAAGAGTTGAAGTTGAAGTTTGAGTACAACAAGAGAATTCGAAAAAACAAGTTTGGAAGCTGCAAAAGCGATATTCACAATTGAATTAAACATGAGGAAATAGAAAGGTACAGGAAAAATTGTAAAAGAAAAAAATGAAGGGTTTCCAACACGTGAGAATTGTAATGCAAATAAAAGATATGGTTAAAAGTTCAATTGTTGAACTTGAACATCAAGGGAAATATATAAACCCATATCTTTAAAAATGTTCACCACATTACAATATGACTTGGTAACAAAATGGACTGGATTAGTGGGTTGAATAACAGAAAAACTACAGCTGTTCAACAAGGAAAAATTCTTACTCACATCCAAATATTCATTCTAGAGCTCTACGTGGCAATCAACTCAAGCCGTCAAGTTCATAATCTCACTCAGATTTAGTCACCACTTCTTCGCACTTGGATGATAGGTGCTAGCAGACCTGACCCAAATAAAGAACCCCATCCTTGAGTTGATAAATTCCTCAATACTAAACTCGATGATAATAGAATGAAACTTGCACCCCAAAATCTTGGCCCAACTGAAGTGAAGAGTCTCCATTGTCACCGACGTAATCGTAATTCTACCCACGCTATCTCGTAGTTCATGATGTTCAGTCCAACCTTGACCTCGTTTGCCCAGAAGATGATGATTTTCTCAACTCGACTTGACACAGGAACCTTGGTAAGCCATTTACATGAAGAGATGCAATGTGACCGGTTGGAAAGAGCTTCATCTCAATTGGAGTGCACATTCAAGTATCCTGAACAAAAGTTTAGCAAGTGTGAAGATTTCACCACATCAAGCTACGTGGCCCAACCTATTCAAATGCCCTTCAGCCAAGACAGCACTTTATTCTCAACTGTCGGGTTTATGGCACCACAAAACGATTATGACGCGCCCTGGCGGAACGGTCCAGCCGTGCGTGACTGCATTCCTGATAAGGCGTGCCGAACACCTGAGATGTCACATGGCTTTGCGGAGCTGTCACGTGGATGTACGAAGCTGTCACATGTAATATGTGCTGTAACTTTGTTTTTACCCACATCTCGGCCTGAAGTGATGAAGAAAGGTACCGAGGGACCGAGTGCGAAGTGTAATTGATTGAATTTGAAAAGCTTTAGTCGTTGACCATCACCATCGACCGCAACTCACCAGACGAAAGAAGTTTTCTACAAACTTCAAACTCTGGACAACTATACTACGACATTGTATTGGATTTTCATTCTTTAATTCATTAATCAAAATGGCTACCAAAGGACTTAAAGCAATCGCACCGGTTCCAAATGCAACCGATTTTCTTGATATCATCTTATCTAAAACTCAAAGAAAAACTCCTACTGTCATTCATAAAGGGTAAGTTCCATTAAAGCACTTCATTAGTTTGTTCTTCTTTTTCCTAGTTACTGATATATATGCTTTTTCGTATTTTTCTTCAGTTTCAAGATTGGTAGGATCAGGTCGTTTTATATGAGAAAAGTTAAATTCACTCAAGATGCATTCGATGAGAAATTAGAAGCAATTTTAACTGAATTTCCAATCTTAGATGTAAGTGATAACTAATTCTTTTGATGTTTCTTCAAAACAAATCAAAATTGACTCATCGATAATTTTTTCTGTAATATAATAAAAGAACCTTCATCCATTTTTAGCTTCATTACTTAATGTATTATATGATAAAAATCATTATAAATTAGCACTTGGTCAACTTAATACTGCTAAACATTTGATCGATCAAGTTGGAAAAGATTATTGTAGGTTACTGAAATTTGGTGATAGTTTATACAGATGTAAACAACTTAAAAAGGCAGCTTTGGGTCGGTAAGTCATTATCACATCGTCTGACATTCCCAAACTTTTGATTTGAATGACTGATCGAATGATTTGTTTTTAGGATGGCTACGATTATGAGAAGACAAAAAGAACCATTAGCTTATTTAGAACAAGTTAGACAACATATGTCACGTTTACCTACTATTGATCCTACTACTCGTACTCTTTTAGTTTGTGGTTATCCAAATGTTGGTAAATCGAGTTTCATGAATAAAGTGACTCGTGCGGATGTCGATGTACAACCTTATGCTTTCACTACTAAAAGTTTATTTGTTGGTCATATGGATTACAAATACCTTCGTTGGCAAGTGATTGATACCCCTGGTATCTTGGACCATGTAAGCACTCCCCCTTCCTTCTCTCCCTACTTGACTCGATGAAATGGATATTGATACAGACTTCGCTTTTTGCAAATAGCCTTTAGATGAGATGAACACAATTGAAATGCAATCTATTACAGCTATGGCCCATCTTCGATCATGCATTCTCTACTTTATGGATCTTTCCGAACAATGTGGTTATACAATCGAAGCACAATGTCAATTATTTCAATCGATTAAACCATTATTTGCCAACAAACCGAAATTCTTAGTCGTCAATAAGATCGATGTCTGCAGACTAGAAGATTTAGAACCAGATAGACGAGTATTAATAGATGAAATTTTGAAAGAGAATGACATTGAACTTTTACAAGTATCTTGCTTTAGTGAAGAAGGTGTGATGGAAGTTAGAAATGCGGCATGTGATGCATTATTGGCTCATCGAGTTGAAGCAAAGGAGAAGACCAAACGAGTGGAAAATGTTGCAAATCGGGTTAGAGTCGCTGTTCCTACTAGACGTGATGATATGGTTAGAGAACCATGTATACCTGAATCTGTCTTGAGTAAGAAGAAATACGACGCTCAAGATCCTAATCGAACGATCCTTGAACGTGATCTTGAAGCCGAAGGTGGAGGCCCTGGTGTATATGTTGTTGACGTTAAGAGTAAGTCACTTAATTTTCAAACCTCATTTCTGTCCAAACAGCCTCAACAAAAGTTGATCTCATTCATCGCCTTCTCACAGAATCGTATCTTCTCAGTAATGATGAATGGAAACAAGATAATGTACCTGAGATCATCAACGGAAAGAACATTGCGGATTTCATTGATCCTGATATTTTTAAGAAACTAGAAGAACTTGAAGAAGAAGAAGAAAGATTAGAAGCGGAAGGATTTTATGAATCTGATCATGAAGTGTATGACAGTTTAGGATCAGAAGATGAAGAAGCGATCAAAACGGTAGCAGGATCGATTAAATCAAAGAAGAAAGTTTTAAGAGCTGGACACGCAAGAGCATTACATCAAAGTTTGAATCGAGCGGTGATTGCTAGACCTGATCGAGCCCCTATGAAATTAAGTGATATGATGAATCAAATGAAGAAAGATGGAATTGATACAAGTAAATTAGAAGAAAGAGCTAAGTTGCTTGCTAAAGCGAATAGATTAGCCTATGAAGTTGAAAAGCAAGAAAAAACGAAACGTAAAGCAGAAGATGAAATGGAAGTGGATTCAGATGACGACGAAGATTCTGGATCAGATGGAATGGAGATCGATGGAAATGAAGATAAGAAAGTAATCAAGAAATCTAAAGGATCAGATGGAAAAGAAATTAATATGAAAGGACCACTTGATGTTAAAAGATTACCTAGAAAAGATCGTAGGTTGGCTGGAATTGGAAATCCTACGGAAGAAGTTAAAGCTAGAAGATTACAATTACTTCAACAACGCGAACCTAATCGGATGGCTAAAGCAGGTGAAGCTGATCGACATATTCCCACAAAGTACGTTATCTTGTTTTTTATTCGTTTTGTTCATCTTTTTTCAGTTGCACAAAATATACATCTGTATAATGATCTAGAACAAATTTATTGACGTGATCTTTTTGGTTTTTTTAGGATGCCTAAACATTTGTTCGCTGGTAAACGAAAGTCTGGTAAGACTAACAGACGTTAAGTCAGAAAATCAAAACAAAACAAAACAAAAATACAGAAGCAAGGAAAAGATTTTTCGGATGAGAGATTTGATGGGGTTTTATTTTTCCTTTGTTTTGTATATTATAAATACAGTTTTTGAATATTTGAAGTTTGAAGTTTTTTCGGTGCATTTTAGAATTATAATGAAGTTATGAAAAAAAAACATTGAGGAATGAGTTAAATTTTTACCAACAAAGTATCCTTTGCTTTGTTTTTGATTTGGTGCAAATTGTAGGACTTGTTTTGATTTGTTGTGTAGCAGAAGGGGTTTTTGTTTGAATTGATGTCTTTCAAAGCTCAAGGAGGCCGAGCTTAATGCACCGGATCACGAGCGCGTCCATTGGACTGTTCGTCCATCCACGCTCATGCTGGCAGACACGTAGGATGTGTTGTAGTCTGCTATCACGCCTGCGTGGCACGACCGCGGCGCTTTCCCGATCGGAATCAGAGCCGGCAGCTCCGCGTCAGCTCCGGTTCCGCGTCTATCTCTTGTGGAACTCGCAGCTCTTTGAAGCTGAGCTTGTCTCTTTTTTTTTTTTTAATTCATTGCTTTAAGTGTCATTAGAGCCTTTCGGCTATTAGACACTGCATATGTTTTCCAGCACCTGTAAAACCCCTCTGGCTGTGTCAGGGGAAAGGGTTGCTGTTGGCTGTTTCATCTACTGTACATTTGATAATAAGACTTTTGTGGCGCTAGAGGATGGAAATTGAGAAATGTACTTAATCCCTCGGTGGTTGTCTATTGACTGGTGGTGTTTCTTCTACAATTGTGGCCCATACCCATCGACTTTTCAGTCTCCAAGTACTGTCACAGTATTGTGCTAATGCTTTATAAGCTATTGGTTTGTTGAGAATTGACGTATTGAGTGGGAGATCTAGTTTCTTGAGATTTTCTTCAAGTTTCTTTCTTTCTTCGTTATAAGTGTTGCATGTGAATAGATAATGTTCAACTGTTTCGACGCCTTCTTGGCAATCGCAGCTTGGGTCTCGAATCTGTTCGAATTTTGATAAGTATTGATTTAATGGTACATGTCCTGACCTTAGTTGTGATATGAACCCGATAGAGTGTTTTTTGAGTTCAGTTAGGTGTTTTAGATGTGCTTTCTGATTTGGTTTGTGGCCCAGACGTTTGATGTCTTGCGGATCTGATATTTGAGAGTTTTTTGACCTCCATTCTTTTATCGCCGTTAGGAAGCTTGCCGCTGTTGGTGTACTTCGGAATGTACTTGGGAGTCTTGTCTTAGCTTTCTTATTAGCGATTTCGTCCACGATTTCGTTGCCATGCACACCCGCGTGTCCTGGGCACCATCTAATCGTGATCCGCATATTCGGGAAAGTCCTATGCAGATACATCATTAGTTTGTAGGTTTCTTTTCTGTCGTCTAAGGTAGTGATAGGAAGCTTGTTTGATCTTAGATCCTTGATGACGCTTTGATTGTCCAAAAGAATTGTGGTTCGTCTTGTGTGTACTGATGCGGTTTGTAACGCCATCGAGAGCCCAAGCTGGACTCCACGATATTCCGCCTGATAGATGCCTCGTGCTCTGGCTGTGCCTAGATGCTCGGCTACTGATTTCTTGGTGTTTTTGCACCATGCAGCTGCTGCGGTGGTGCGTTTGGGGATCCTTGAGCCGTCGGTGAAAATCACTACGTGTTCAAGTGTTGCGGTCAATTTGTTAGCGTTAGTTCTTGCTATCACCTCATTTTCTTGGATGATTGTTGAATAGTTTGATGGTCGTGTCAAGATGTCGGATGGGTCTAAAGGAATTTGCTGGATGAATTCGGCTAATTCTTCGCAAATTGGGTGTTGGAAGAAGCGATGGAAGGGATTATGGTGATGTTTTTGTTTTGAATTCTGTGCCTGTTTGACAAAACTGTAAATAGGGGAATGTGCAGGTTTTGTCAGCGACGTGGCCATGAAATTCATTATTTTGCTTTGGAGCCTGATCTTCGGTGGGATAAGATCAGCGTCGTGTTGTAGGAAAATTGTCGGTGTAGTTGATAGTGCTCCCAGCGCAGCACGGGAGCATGTGTTGTCTATTACCGCTAGTTGTTTGGTGAAGTACTGGGGTGGTTCGAATGGTAACCAGGCTGCAACTCCATAGTCTAAAGCGGTGTGGATGGTCGTGGTAATGAATGTGTTCATTTGTTTAGGTGAGATACCCCATTCGGCTTTAGAAAGATTAGCCAAGAAGCCGGCTCGTTGGCGTCCTTTCACTAGAGTGTCCGTTCTGTGCTGGGAGAAAGAGAGCTTGCTGTCGATGGTAATACCTAGCCACTTTGCTTTCTTTTCGGGTAAGATGTGTTTTCGATCTACAAAACTTATAGTCGGAGGGTCGTCAATATCTTTTGGGCTAAAAATAACCCAGAATGTCTTTTTGACATCAAATATTGCACCATGATCCTGTGCCCATACGTTTTGTCGATATGCAATGGTCTGCATCTGAGATCTTAGCTGATGTTTGTCCGATGCCGTGGTGAGTAGCACGACGTCGTCGACGAAACCAAGCGCCGTTGCGTTTTCATTGTTGTTCGTGGTGTCTAACAATCCATTGTTGTATAGAAGATATAAGAGGGGTGATAAAGGTGAACCTTGAGGTAAGCCATGAGTTAGTTCGAAAGCCTTGGATTCGAATCCATTGAAAGCGAGTGTTGTGCTGCGGTTGTTCAGGAAGTTATGGAGGATGTTGATGGTTTGGCTGTGGAAGCCTTTCCTTTCGAGTATTGATAGTAGCCTGGGGTGGTGGACAGAAGGAAAAGCTGATTTTACATCAGCAAACAAAGCGCCTACTTTGTTACCTTTAGCCCATTCTCTTCGGATCCACGAAACTAGATGTGATAAAGCTTCATGTCCGGATTTGTTTGGTCTTCCACCGTAGTGGCCTTCATTCAGCAGTCGTCTTTTTTCTACCTGTTCTGATAAATGTTTGGTTAGTAATTTTTCGTAGATCTTACTAAGTGTAATTAGCAATGCAATAGGTCTATACGCTGAAGCTGCTGTGTAGTCCGGTTTGCCTGGTTTTGGTATCATGATGGTACGTGCTTGTTTCCAGTCCTGTGGGATCAAGCCTGATTCTGTTATCTGTAGGAACAAGGATCTAACGTGAGCTTTAACTTGTTGCCAAACCTTTTTCCACACCCAGTTCTGTATCATATCTGATCCTGGAGCTTTCAGCGGTGGGACGTCTGATATGACAGCTTTGATGTTCTCTTCCGTTAAGTAATCGAAGAAATCTGGCATGGTTGTTTCGGTTTTCCGTGTGGTTGTATCTAGTGGGAAAGTGAGCACTTCAGTTTCATCTATTCTACACGGTGCTGTCGCTACACATGTAGTATGAAATAGTAACTCAGCCTTTTCATCGTTTGTCGAGCATATTTCTCCTGAGGTGGATATCAGCGTCTTGACTAGCGAAGATGGTTTTCTTCCCGAGGCAAATTTTTTCGCCTGGAAGAGTGTTTCATGAGTTAGTGTAGACAGGTAGTTCTTCCAACTATCCTCCTTCATCTTTTCTATTTTCTTATTGAAAATGTTTCTTGCTTTTCTATACCTCAGTTTGTTTTCGTCGGATTTGTCAGCTTTGAATTGGCGATTAAGTCGGTTAGCCTCTTTCCTGAGAGGGTCAAGGACCTCAGGTCTCCACCATGGCTTGTGTTTGCCAGGTGGAGCCCTGTTCGGTGAGTTGTTGTCCAGCGCTGTGCGGATGGTGCTTCGTAGGTTTCTGTCGAATGTGTCAATTTCGGCCTGTGTGGTTAGTCTTCCTACCTTTGGTAGGGTGGTCCTCAGTTCCAGTAGGAGGGATGCGAGTTCGACTTTATTCCAATTCTTACCCCTCGACGTGGTTTGGGTCTGAGTTGACGTGTCTTGTTGTTTTGTTGAGAATGTTGTAATCAGGGATTGATGATCGGACAGGTGGTTCGTTATGTCGTCCGTGTCAACAAGGCATGCTGATATCGTGTCGTCTAGTTGCTCATTTACCCATACTAAGTCGATGGTGGTGCCTCTAGTTGTTGTGGAGCCTAAACCGTAAGTGGGAACCCCTACTGGTGATCGTAGGTGAAGGTTCCATTTTGACATTAATTCAATTAGGTCGTCCGCTGCTTTGTCTGATACGTCGCTATGGATGGGATTCCACACCGGTGAGTGCAGGTTAGCGTCGGTCACCATGATGGATGGTAGGAGCTGTAATGATAGTGGGAGTTTGGTCATCAGTTCGTCCCAGGCTTCAAAGCCTGAGAAACTTTTTGGTTCATTATAAACATTAGAAATGAGAAAAGTGAAATTATTAATGGTGATCGTGCATGCTGTGATATCCCGTGACGTCGTCGTGATTGGGTTCAGAGCTGCTTGGAGGTCTTTTCTGATATATAAACATGATCTTGGTCTTGAGTTTTTGTTCTTCTCGGCCGGTGTTGGGCTAATCAGTGTCCAGTTGGTCTGATTAGATGGTAGGTAATCAACTCTGTTGATGTGGGGTTCTTGTAAAGCTATGATTGAAAATTTGTTAGTTAGATTGTGATTAAAAAGGGAGTGCATTACGTTGGGTGAGCGATGGCAATTGAGTTGTAGTATCGCTGCTGTATCTTGTGATGTAAGTATTTCGCGGAGACGTTGTTCTATCATTGGGATAGGTTCATGTCTTCGCTGGCTATGATGACGATTTTAGGCGAGCTGCTCGGGTTGTAAGGACCGGCACTCGCTGCAATTCTTGTCGGGCAGGTAGGGCTAAAGGGATGGTGAGTTATGTCCGCTGGGTTTGATGCGAAGAAGACTTTCAAGTTGGTCAAAGGCTCAAGTTGGAGTTTCTTTCTTGCGCACGCGGTACACTTCATATCTGTCTTACCTTTCTGTGGGCAGCAGTGTGAATGATGTTTTTCACCACAGTACGGGCAGAGGGGGTCAATTGGACATGATGGTGCTGTGTGGCCTGATTTTTGGCAGTTGTAGCACCTTTGTGGAGGGGGCCCGCTTTTGAAAGTGAGGTGTTTTCCTCTGCCATGCCAAATTTTATTGGCTACACATTTTTGAGCTTGTTCCTCACTTTTTAACCCAATGAGAATGGATGAGTGACGCTTATTCGGGTCCTCTAGGGCTTTTGGGTTAAGCCATCTCACAAAAAGCATGTCCTTTAAAAGGTTTCCATTACATGCTTGGAGCTCTTCACAATGGTCTTGTACATTAGGGTCAAATGTTGTAGATATGCCGTTCACTATAATCTCGTGGCGAGCTTCTTTCATTGTTAATGTTTTTGAGAATCCCTGTAACCATGTGCGTGGTAAGGCTCTCACTTTTGCTGCGTGAGCTGCAGTTTCGAAGTATACATCGATGTCGTTTGATGGATGGCGTCTTACGCTCTTAATTTCGATGGTCGATTCATCGTCGGAGTTCATTTTTACTTGGTAAGCTCTGAAGGTTGTGTTCAGTTCGTTAATCAGCTTTGCATTCGAGAGGGATGGGTGCGTGATATTAGCACCCGGCTCGTGAATCAAAGTAATCACGTTTGTTGATTTAGCCTTTTGGGCTGGTCTGTGGGGGTGAGATTTTGTCTGTGATGACGTTTTTCCAGATGTGGTGTTGTTGGTTGATGGCGCGTGTTTCGACACTGCCAGTGCATATGATGGGGCCTGTGGGCCTTTCTTTTGTTGTTGTACCGGTTGTGGTTTTCCACTTGTCGTTGTTTGAAGTGACAAGAGCTCCAAGATAGCGTCGAGCTTGTCTTCGGTCTCTTTTCCTTTGAAGATGATCGAACGGCTCTTTTGTTTTGGGCCTGTCAAGGCTTCTGGCGTTGTGAAGTTTCGGCGGGCATCCTCGTACATGACCTGATCGTATACAGCGCCTGTTAATACCAGGATATCGGCCGCTGTCACTACACCAAATGTAATCTTTACCGGGCGGTAAAGAAAACTACTGACATAGAAAAGTCCTGAGGCAACAGGAAGAGAGCTAAAAATCTGAAAAAATATGCTCCTTGTTCCTAGATGTTGGGGCGTCATGATGAGTATTTTTTGTATTTTACACACAGATATTGGTTTATGTACTAACAATAAACGCTGAAAATTATCAAAAACTCACATGTAACAATACCTGAAATTTGGGTCATGAGTATGAAGACAATATTTTGTGGTCTAAAAACTTCAATAACTTTTGCAATTCTGCTCCAAATAACTCGATTTTTGGTTCGTTCAAAAGCTGAACTATTCTCCTTCACACTTCATAATGTTATTAAGGTGCTATCTAGTCATTTAAACACTCTACATATGTTCAAACAGTTCTGCATGAATATCTCTGTAGGATCTTTTTTAGACCAGCTACAGATGTGATGTCTCAATGCAAAATGTAGAGGAAAGGCTCACCTTTTTAATGCACTTCAAACCGAGTGATTTGATTGAGGACTGCAAAAGTTATTGATGTTTGAAGATTCCAAAATCCTGTCTTCAAAATCAAGGGCCAAATTTCAGGTATTGTTACAGGTGGGTTTTTGATGATTCTCAGCCTTTATTGTTAGTACATTAACCAATATCCGTGTGTAAAATACAAAAAAATACTCATCATGACGCCCCAAAATATAGGAACAAGGAGCATATTTTTTCAGATTTTTAGCTCTCTTCCTGTTACCTCAGGACTTTTCTATGTCAGTAGTTTTCTTTACCGCCCAGTAAAGATTACATTTTGTGTAGTGTGTATCGACGTCAACTTGGATCTTTTTCGTCGTTTTCGATTTATTGGCCAATGGGAAGCCTGATTTGACTACTTCCAGGAGCTTGCTGACCAACTCCTTAAGAGATTTGGATTCAGCTCCTGGGCACAGATGAGCGATTCAATTTGATCTAGGAGTTCCCATCAACTCCGTAGCTTGGTTTTCGGCGGTGAGTCCAGCCGAGTCCAACCTGGATCTCTTCTTCGAGAAGTTGCCCAGGTCGGAAACCAGGATTGACGGTGATTGGGTGAGTCCTTGGGACAGACTCTCTTTATCGAAAACAAGGGGGGTAGGAGGGCCAGTCGATTTTTCCTTTTCTTGAGGACCGACTGGGTTAATAAACGCGTTGGACGCGTCGCGAGTTGGAGTATCGACCCTTAGGGTGCTCTGCTCCTTCTGGCCCGTGTCCAGCGCGTCGTCGAACTCCATGTCGTTTGCTATCGCGTGAGGGAGGTGAGTCGAGGGCGGTGAAAAACTTAGGATAATGGAATTTTGAAATCTGGACGAGTACTGGCGCAGTCACGGGTCGGGTCACGTGACTAATTGCGAATTTGTGGTCGAGCTTGTCTCTTGCATAGCGCAGGATGAATGCACATAAGTCGTAATGTTGGAATTACGTTACTGGTTTTAAATCTAGGTATCAAAGTCTGTCATGATCCAGTCTGATGATCAATCGAGTCCAGTGATAACCTGGAAGTTTGATCGATCTGTGACTTCTCATCCTGCTGCACATGTCAATTTACCACCCAATTTACAAGAGTTTGACCAAATTTGCCCACAAAATTGAAAACTTCGGCAATTTGCTCGGGAATTTCAGAATTTCAAGGGAATTTGTTAATAATAGCTTTGAGGACCTCTTTGCCCGTCATCACACGCTATCGTGACAGGCAACCGGGGTGGGCAAAAGCCTAAACTTCAAACAAAAAAATTATTTTGCGGGGCCGTCACAAGTTGTAAGAATGAAATTGTGTTTCTGGTTCTAAATCTAGGTATCAAAGTCTGTCATGGCTGATCACCCGAGTCGGGTGATAACGTGGAAGTTTGATTGTGACCTCTCATTCTGCAGCCTGCACATATTTATATCTGCGAGCGGCGTCTTTCTTCCGGGAAGGCAAGATTATTCAACAAATGTTATCCTCACGGACAATACTTATATGTTTAGCTTTAGGGTTGATTGCTTCGTTCAAATCCCATCCCAAAGAGTGCGCGCCTTCATCTCCTTCACCTTTTCATGGATAGTTTCTTCAGGGGTATTATTGACAAGCTCTTTTTCATCACCTAGCTATTTACAAACTTTTCTGAATGTAGTCCCGAAGTACGATACATGCGCCCCTCCCAATGGACCAATACCTTCTTCAAAGCCTGGTGATGCACCTTTTGTCAGTATTCACGTGTTTTTCGTTTTGTGTATCTAATAATTTCCTCGTGAAAAGAGCGGACACCACGATTTACTGAGATCCAACGGCGCATGGTTGTAGTCGCAAGGGCAAAAGTCTTACAAAAGTGCCATCCACTGTCCGCGGGGTATTCGAGACATGTCAAGAGGTGAGGCACTCTTGTTTACACCAGAAGAATTTTGAATTAAACTTACTGAACGTTTTTAGGAATCGTTCTAATGGTTCCTTGCACGAGTGAGTGGATGGGTTCTTTTCAAGATTTGACATATTCAGGCATTCAACACCTGCTGCGATGTTTTAGGCGCCAATGGCGCGGCAGTGTTTTCCAAAGTAGAACAACCCTTTTCTCAGAGTCTACTCACACATCCAAGTTGAATTGTGGTGTACTTTTTTCACCAGACTCCATTCCTTACACATCTGCCAGAAGCCGTTTTTGACGTATGTTGGGTAGATCTACCATGTACGCAGACTGTTTATGACCTAGAGTATCGCTATTAGGCCTTAGCTCACAATCAGTCTGCACATCTCAGCAAACAGTCTAGGCGATATGAAAGAACTTCAGGTTCGTGGTTCTATCCCTGAAAGAGATTAAGATCAGACTTCAGTCTGATGTAAGAAGACTGATGTATGATCGAAGAAACCACAATCTAATGAAAGGAGATTGTGCGAAACAAATTGAGTTCGATGAAGAAAGAAAACAACACAGTGAGGAAAACAAGTTGTTTATATATAAAACTCATCGAACACAATGTAATGACGTCATCTTCATGATGTTAGAAAGAAATCTATGATCTATTATGCGAATGTAAACATACGCGTCCTGCAATCCAAGAGCCATCGCTACGCGATGCTCAATTATATGCAGCTCGCTGGGGAGTTCGTAGCGTACTCTGTTAGCTACCTCGCCAGCTCATCATCTAGTGGCAAGATACATGTTGTGGGCATAGTCAAGGCGGTTTAAACGTTAGCGAGCCTTCCGTTTTATGTGTTCTAAGACTAACCCCCATCCCGACTGACACCTTGACTGATTTATAGGCACATTGGGCCATCAGTCAGTCAATTCCTCCGAAATTTGTTGGCGGTCCTGGGTGGCATCACATCTTAACGTCTTGTTTGATTTAGCTTTTTGGCCATCTATCCGAAACCAAATTATTAACCTTGTGACGATAGGCACACCACACAGAGGATCTGTTGCCATCGATCACATCAGCAGCTTGTTGGATGACATAGGAGGAGGTTTGGCTTATCTCTTGCAGATGCGACAGGTGGGCTTCTTTTATAGAAAATAGCCTACAAGATGCTGACATTCAATCAAACTCATACATGAATTTTGACATCAGAGCTCTAGATACATGAGTGCAGTGTTCAACAGAACTGCCGAAAATGGTGGACTGGAGACTTTAGTTCCAACCACTTCGATTTTTACGCTTTTGGATGAGTTCATCTTACCTCAGGCATCGAACTCCACCGTGAGTTTTTATTACATACTCGTATTTCAAACGCTTGAGCAACTCCGATCAACAATTTTTGATATCTTGCGACGCATCTAGGGTCCCGCTTATCTGTCCGGAGCTTCAAACATTGCTATCCAAGATGCATGTGGGAGAAAGCGTATCGTAGATCACTTGTACGCCTTGGCTCTGTCTGCATTGGCTGACGAAGATGATAAGGGGTTCGACTGATTGTGTATATCTTTTCTTGGAACCTTAAGTGGAATCATCCTGGATATGGCTACGTACGGTGTGGTGATCTATTTATGATATTAAGCAAAAAAATTAATCATCTTTACTTTACCAGTTTATTAGCAAACTTCAATATAGCAGAGAATTCAAAATTCAGGTTTTCAGATCAATTGAAGCTCTTAGAGGCTTATGTATACTTATTAGCTCATTATTATGTCATCTTATTTCAAAATTATTATTAAGATCAACATAGTTTACTTACAAAGTTATTACAAAAAGACAGAAAAAGAAAAGATAAGAAAAATTCGAAAATATAGGTGTAAAAGTTGGAAAATGGTTTTTAGCTTATTTATAATTAAGTTATGGGTTTTATAAGGTTAGAATATGAAAGAACAACAGTTTATTATACAGGAACAATTTTAATATTCAAGGTTGATAAGGGGAAACAGAGGTTATTAGCAGAAAGGTACTTTTTTGAAGTTGGTAAACAAGGGTTAGGCGTGTAGTTTACATATGTAATGGTGGTAGTGATGGAATTTAAGGTTGCCAAGAGGATTTTCCGGGATTTTTAAGGTTATAGAAGATGATGTCATATTACATGAGCAAGGAAAAGGGAGTAGCAGCTGTGAAAAGTGAAGAAAATAGGTGAAAATCGTCGAAAATGGAGGTTTTCAGCTAATTACATATGTCAAATGACGTCAGAATAAGTTGGTAGATGGCTCATTCAACGCAGAAGAGTGGATTACATAATGTACAACCTTTGAATCATTAGTAACGGAGGTGTATGTAAAAAGTTATAAGGGAAATAAGAAATTGGTGTGAATCTCGAATTTACAGTCACAAGACACATGTAACACCAAAAACCTTAACTTCACAACTCAATATCTTACTCATCACTCATCAGAAGTAGGTCTTATAGGTGTCAGAAATGATCAGTAACACGTGGGCTACAAGATGCACTTTAGTAATCAAGAATTGGAGCACATCTGAAAAAATTCGTAATCTCAAAAATTGGGTTTCAGCTAGTTTACAAGGAAAAAATCACCTGTATCCATCTTAAGAAGTGCTGTACATAACATCATTGCGTCATTGATCACTTTTGGCTGTGAAAATTACATCATACATTAGTAACAAGATCATTACATTGCGTCATTACATGGTTTTTAGGGTTATTTAGGCGGATTTGATTGGTTTTTGAGGCTGTTGACTGTTGTAAAGATTGTTACATGTGGATATAAGTACTCCTTGATGATTTTGGGATTGTAGCGCCCTTTTCTGCATCTTATACCTTTGTTGTAGTGTTATAAATCATCATTTATTTACTATATTTGTACTAAGATCACTTAAATCCGCCCCTTCAAAAGCAAGGAGAAATTTATTTACGTGTGTTAAAGACTACAAGTCTAATTGGGAATAATACTTACAACAGTATTGCTAGTAATAAACATAGTGTGTGACTTTTTTGCGCTTAAAATCTGGGAATAATACTTAACAACAGTATTGCTTTATTTCTCTGGTGCCTTTTATCCTTTTCTCTGTTATCACAAAGTGGTCAGCAAGTGCCCTTGTGCTGGTTTCTTTGAAGAAGGCAGTCTTTAGGCAACTTCTACTATATTACACGTAGTAGATTATCCCTTCTTAGGTGTTGTAAAGCTCTTGTTGAGCTTTAAATACTACAACGGATTGGTTTACGATGCTTTGAGCCATGGTTGACCAGCAAGTCTTGAAACCTTTGACCGCTAACTTAACACAAGTCCCAATTCTCGCAGGGCTTTCTTACCTTCGCGAGCTCGGTGCCCTGGAGAGGGACTTGGGACTAATCGACTACTTTTGGTGGTGGAGCAGGAACCCGAAAAGCCCCGCTCGGGTAAATCCCATATACAGCCTTGTATCTACTGTACTTTTCACGCTACACTATTTCTGAGGAGACGAAAATCTCCATAAGTTCGAATAGAACAACTTTGGTCTTTGAACGAGGTTCATTGAACCTATGTGAGTCTTCTTGCAAGAGAAATGCATTCAAGTGATAAATTTCGAGTGCAAATCAAGGCAGTTACCAGTTAAATCCAGTCAAAACTGATTTAACTGGCTTCAAAATGGACTGGTCGTGAGTACGTTGACGTCAGACAGTCTCACCATCCACCTTCAGTTTCTATGGGGCCTCCTCAGCATTCTACCGACATCGAGGCAAATGTGGATGCCATATTATCAGCTTTTGATCCCGACTTCAATTGGGAAGTTGAAGATGAGCAGCTAACCACCGATGCTCGACATACTGGGCGTGTACGCCTGAGCAAACACATACTTAAGCTGAAATCTAGCTCACTTCAAGCCTTGATATATCGAGTGTTTCGCAAGCGTTACAACCAAGAGGCAAAGCCCCTGCAGGTGTATGTGGTCGAACAATTGGTCAGAGGACATAACGTTTTCTTCCATGCGGGTACAGGGTTTGGGAAAACGAGAATTGCGGAGATTTACTTCTGGTTGCATGGGAAACGTAAAAAACCGCTGTATCTAGTTCTGAACCCTCTAGATGCTCTGGGAGATAACCAGGCACGTAATGTTATCTGTCTAACTGGCAAAGCTTAGGTCAATAATTGAATACTGACAGTCGCAGATCTGCAACTGTGCTTCAGGTGACCGAAAAAATTGGCGCCGGAATAGCTGCTTTCAACTGTACTGCGGAAACATTCACCGAGAAGACGGTAGAAGATATTCAGGACGGTGCTTATACTGTGTTATATGTTGTATGTTCAATTTGATCTTGGTATGCAGCCGTACTATCTCAGGAACTGATCTTGAGATATTTCTGTATATACATAGAGTCCAGAAATATTCCTGAACAACGAAACATTCAGGAATATGTATTTTAGTCAATGGTTCCGTGATAGATTGATCTTAAAAGTCGTCGATGAGGCGCACATGATATATACTTGGGGGATTGTTGAGAGCGGTCATAAAAATTTACCTTGGGTGAAGAGCGTACAAGACGCAGGCATCTTTCGTCCTTCGTATGGCAAGATGGGAATGCGACTAGCAGCCACCGATCGAGTTCCACTGCTGTTAATGTCGGCAACCTGTCCACCAAGGCACCGCGATCTAATCTATGCTAACTTGAAAATCAGAAGAGAGGATATTAAGTACATAGAAGGGGAAATCGCTCGCCCTGAGATTACAATCTTACGATCACCAATGCGGAAGTCTCGAGATTCACTTGAGGATCTCTTAGATCATTTTGTACTCAAGACTGAGCTGATTGATAGTCAAGTTCCACCGACTCTCATCTATTGCAAAACTAGAAAGTTGACTATGACGGCGCTGAAGGTACTCAATCGTGCACGTGGGGTGGCAAAAGGCAAATTTGATCCAAAGAGCACATTTGCACGCAGGTATCATTCAAATACGGGACCTACCGACAAGATAGCAAATATTTCTGATTTTTCGAAATCAGTTTATCCTGTAATCTCCTGTACTTTAGCCTTAGGCCTCGGTCAAAACTGGACTCGAGTTCGACGTGTGTTTCAAATGGGAAGAGCGGACGCTGCCGCTGTTTCACAAATCATTGGGAGATGTGGCCGCAACGGTCAGCCAGGCGTGGCAGTGTTCTACGTTGAAAAGCATCGACACAATGGAAAGAATTCAGTTTCTGAATTCGAAGGGATAAACAAATTTTCAGATGACAACCTGATGGATGGCTTGGCAGTCACTCCAGTTTGCTTACGTATTGCGTTCACACTGTGTAATTTGTATGTTCTCCTATATATATATAGTTAGGAAGCCTGATAGCCGGCTGATGTTTCCATGACTCTACACAGAATTGGAAAGATTCCGATGAGCGTCAATGAGGACATTTATGTAGCAGAGAAAGCACGACAAGCTAAAGCTGGGATGTGTGCTTGTTTCTGCTCTAACTGCAAGCCTGAATCATTCGAACAACTGATTTCACGAATGAAATGGCTCAATAACAACAATTTTGATGCAGGCCTTCAGAAACCTGAGTCCTTACCCAACTCAACTTCTGCACGCTTAAGATTGGAATCGAAAGGTGATGAGGAGGAAGGGCTTGAAGAAACGAACCATGAAAATGATCCGGATGCGCCTATCATCAACCGAAAATTCAATGCTCCACCTCCACTCAGGATTGAGTTAATCCCGCTGGCTGAACAACTAGCTCTGACAATCAATGATCATCATAAAACGGTGATGGGCAAGGCTGATTGCCTAAGGTCATCAAATTATGTTGACGAAGACGATATCAGGCGCATCTTGGATAGGATATACACCATTGAGACTGATAAAGATGTGTATAACATACTTGGTTGTGATATCCTAGCGGGCGGGGTGGCAAAGTTATTCAATTCAATTCAGGAATGGAAGACAGGCACGATAGGATCTCAAGCGATCTCTCAGATGCGCGCGAGGGAAGCCGCGACTCGATTGGAGCAGGGTAGGACTCTGGCTAGACTGCAAAAACAACAAGCAGAAAGAGTAGAACGCGAGTCGAAGATGAAGGAGGCTCGCATTCTAACTGACCAGAAAAGAAAAAAAAACAAAGAAGATAGTCTTGCGGAGAAGGAAGCAAAGAAGCAACGAAAAGAGCAAAGTAATGAAAAGAAGAAGATGGCAGCTAAGCTTAA
This sequence comes from Melampsora larici-populina 98AG31, assembly GCF_000204055.1. Taxonomy (NCBI): domain Eukaryota; kingdom Fungi; phylum Basidiomycota; class Pucciniomycetes; order Pucciniales; family Melampsoraceae; genus Melampsora; species Melampsora laricis-populina. The sequence continues at coordinate 482,781 of NW_006768821.1, forward strand.
GGACGAACAAGAAACCCGGCGGATTGTGAACGCGCGGATGATTGCCGGTCTATCAGCAGGAAAAACAATGTGAGTGTGCTTGAAATCCTAATTTGATGACTTGAAGCTAATCGGCTTGATTTGACATAATAGGAGGGAGGTTGAAGCTGATGAAGAAATGATTAGGTCACAGCAAAGTGGCCTAGATAACGCTACACAAGGCTCTTGAGAGCTAGCATGACTTATGTTTTAGCCTACAAAGCTTTCAGGTGCTTAGAACATCAATAAAAAATAATATTTCGTTATCTTATCCGTATCTTTCTGGTTCAAATGATTTATTACAAATGCTTTCAATCAAATCTGGCAAAGTTGTTTGACTTATAAAAATATTTTACTTGTGTATCATAATCAATATAATTTTAGTATCAAAAGTATTTAAAAACTCGTATGAAATGATATAATTTACTGATAATGTGTCTTCTTGAATCTGGATGTGCTGGCTATGAGACTCCGAGTCACATCTATTAGTCTGAGTTTGACTCGTTTCCACTACTATCAACCACTTCATCTTCTTGAGGATGAGAACCGCCTGCAGTTGGCCAATGAAACTTGGCAAGTTTTCCTTCGCGTGCAAACGCACGCAACTTCTTGAGACCACCAGCATACGTATCAGCTGGCCTACCTTTAGGCAGGGTTGAAGCTGGGGTACACTTAGCAAGGTCGTGTTGGTGAGCCATCCTAAGGAAAGTCCTCATAGACGAGTGATTGATGAGGTTGTGGTGGGACTGATACACATCATTTAATCCTGAACGTCCCTTAAGGCGATGGAGAAATTCTTGAAGCTAATGTAGTATGATGAGCATCTGTAGTGGAGAATACAGAAAGATAAAAAAGGACTCACTAAGGGAACATTGATGGAATAGAGATCTTGAAGACGCTTAATTGATGTTCCAGTACCCTGTACAGAAACATATTCAAACATCACATCATTAAAATTAGGTGAGAAAGGACACAAAAAGATTTTTGCTTACGCAGTTATTATAAAAGAATTTTACCCAAAAATTTTGAACCTCAAGGAAGAAGTCCTTTGCTACAAAGTGTCCTTTACGGCCGCTTGGACACACAAGTAAGTTGTATTTAATTACATCAGAAATCTCTTTGGGTAGTGTCTGGTTGAGTAATATGATCAAACGTGGAAGATAGTTGGCGTAATGTTTCAATTGGCTCATTCCATGAGCAATCACACTCCACCTTTTCCAAACATGTATCATACGACCCACATCACCAGCAGACATCAATCGATTTCCTTCAACTACAGTTGCAAAGTCTTGCAACCGTAGGAGGAATCTGAGATGTTTTTCATCATTAGTATCCTCGGCGTTTTGAATAGCAGCTGGGCCAAAAAATTGATCATATGTTTGATCAATCACTGTCTTCATTTTATCGGCAGTCAATTTCACTCGATCTTTTCCTACGGTCTCAACATCAAGTTGCATGACTCGCCTGCAGATGTATTAGCTCATTAGAAACAATTAGCAGTAAGTAATGATATGTATTACTTACTGGATGCACAGGGTAATCGAGCCTTCGTGGAGGCGTTCCATTGATTTGATCATGGCAGTAAAATCTTTCTTGCTGGTTGGCTTGTCATAGCGACCTCCAAGTGCTTCGATTCCTCTCCAAGCGCCCATATCTTTTTGATCAAGATGTGTCCCCCAGTGCCCAAGAAGGATTGCTTGAGAGATGTTCCAAAGAACATGAGCTGCACCAAGTATCATTAGTATATGTTGGAAGCTTTCCGGAGGGCTTGAGCACGGATCTCGTTCCTCGACAACACTCAAAACGATTCTTGCGGTTCCTAAGTCACCTTCCCAGACTTGGGCACAGCTGGAAAACTTTTCTCGAGATAAACCGGTCTGTTGCAATACAGCATTGTATAACTCGCCTACGCCTGCAGTCGAGTTATCGGAAGCCGACATCATCTTGAGCATCATGATATCGGGTTTTTCAGCTGGAAGTTCTTGGACTGGAGGCGGGTGTCGGTATGGGATCTTGCTCGTATCGATAGGTTCAGCTATGTATCTAACCATTACTTGTGCGATTTGAGACTTCAAGGTAAGTTCCCAATCTTGCACTTCGGTAGGTGATGGTAAGATGTTTGAGAGATTAATTTCGTTTTGGCTGGCGTTGTTTAGGATGGCTTTCAGCTTTTCTGAAGTGAAAGCTTCAGGACTGATGGAGATACCTTCAGGGATCTTCGGTCGATGTATGTAGCCCCAAGAGCCATGCCACATAGTACTCTCCTTCTCTACAGATGTGGTATGGATGTGTTCTTGGAAATCAATGTTGTCGAGGGTGATAAAGGGAGCTAGCCAAGTTTCTTCTCCCATGAAAGCGATAATGTTTTTCCTCAATTCCTCTCCTATGTGACGTAAAGCGCGTATAGCTGTCTTTCGATTGACTGCAAGGCCTATGTAGTTCAAATATGCGTTGACTCGTTCAGAAACGCCACATGCAAGCATGGTAAGACCATTTTCAACCTGAAGTGCGTTCACACGCCGATTGCAGATGTTAGCAACCACATTACAGATAGTACGCGCCACCTAGAACATGTTCAATCATATAAATAAGCACAAATTGTCTCAAGATTCCATGAAGACTGGGCTTACCGACTTATGTCGAGTGTTGACATTCTCCGAGTGATCCTTGGATTTGCGGTACACATAACCTTCCCAATTCTCGACGTATTGATCATCCTCTCTTAAAGCTCCAGTGACACCTACATCTGAGACTCCGAGTGGATCAGGATCCACAGCTTTATCTGAATCAGAATCCAATTCCAAGTTGATATTTTGATTGGTAGCAGAGTTCAGAGTGGATTGTGAGTTTGACAATTCTTGAGACGAATCAATAATATCTCTATCTAATTCTAGATTCTGTTGACCAGAATGTTGTGTGTTTGGAGATCCTTCGGTTGAATCATCAATATTTAATTCTAATCTGTTATTTTGATTGAGTGCTGAAGGCAAAGTAGGCGAACATTCTGATTCATCGATAATCATTGAATCCTTATGTCTGATTGCTTTCAGACCTAATTGTAAGTTTGGTGATGTGTTGTACGAATCAATCATAGAACTCGAAGAGGTTGTTCTAGGTGAAATGATGTGTTCCAAAGGCAACACCGCCGGAAGGTGTGTCTTTCCGGAGGACTTCTTTCGCTCGCGACGCTCATCGCGTATCTTATTATCCCGCAGTCGGATGAGGTGACTGTAATCGAAAGCCGATTTGATTAGATTGAATAGAAATGGCATCGAGCTTTCAATTGCATCGTTTTGCTTGTTTAAGACTTGGTGATCAAACATAGAAGGAGTCACTTCAGAGGTAGCAATGTAAAACCCGTTTGGCACCTTTCCGGATGGTGGATGCTGGTTCTGGACCAACATAACTGCCTATATTCACAGAAGATATCACTACCACATCTTTAAAAGAATTAAATTGTAGCAATTTAACACTAACCTGGGACAAGATGTATTGGTTCCAATAGACACGCCCGTCCTTCGTCTTGACAATATTAGCTCGTATTGCATCAAGTACCCTTCCGGAGGACTCGAGATTGTTTGTTGAGGACCATGCATTTTGAGCCCTCACTATCACCAGATCTTTTGCTTTTGACAGGAGGTAAGCTTCAAGGAAGCTTTTAGGGGTGAGAAAATTCGATTTAATGTTTTCCAAGATTCGCTGAATGGCTACCAAAGGAACAGGTGACAATCCTGGGGCCTGAGAAGCCATGGCATTGTGCTGAGATTGAGACATTTGATAATATAAATTGTTTGATCTTTTAAAACATAAAACAAAAATGTATAAGGTAGGATTTGATGTATATGAGACGTAGACTGATATGTGAAGAGTTTTGAACATCAAAAGAAAAAGACTTGGTTTTATTTCAAAAATAAAAGACTTATTGCCTGCACATCAAATTTGAAGTTTCAAAATCTTATTTTGTTTGTTCACAGTGCTCAGAGGCACTTAAAAAATATCTGAATAGGCAGATGTGATAGGAATAGGGCCAGCTAGCTCCAGTTAAAATGCTCACGGGGGTTGATTGAGTGGAAGTGGGACTTTTTGAGGTGGTGAAAAAGTCTCCACGCCAAACTCAAATTTGAGGAGTCCTGCTCGACCACCAGGCCCGGCCGTTTAGTCCTAAGTCCCTCACCAGACCCCCGAGCTCGCGAGGAAAAAGGGTCTGACTGTGGGACTTAGTTAAGTTAGCTTTGACCGTAAGTGGAAGTAGTTGCCGAACCATTATAATCACCAGTGCTTGACTCACACTGTATCTACCGCATCGATATCAGGATCTTACTGTGAAGGTCATTGTAAGTATGACCATTTAAAACTATATCTCTGGTAGAACATTGCACACCTCCTAAAAAACTCTGACTCTTGTCATATCATCAGACAAAGCTCTTTGGAAGTTTGCCCTCCAGTTTCCGTTTCATGTCCAGTTGACGTGGCGAGCTTTTTTTTGGAGTACCATGGATCCTCTTAGTAGGATAAAGAGACTACTTACCTCTTCGGTAGGTCCGGATGATTATCAAAGGAGAAGAAGAACATCAGTAATTGACACGATTTATTGACATTTGAATTTCAGAGCGTACCTACTGAACCACTGTTGATGGTAAATCTTCTTGCCTCTGTATCCTGTCACCAATAATTTCTGACCACTTTTTACACGTTCAGCCTTATGTGTGTGAAAAAGGTCACGCGCCTCAAAGCCACTGCACAACTTCGGGTTTCTGTCAGGATAGGTCTGTTTGACGGGTTAGTATCACGAAAAGCAACAGGGACAAGATAAGCAACACCCATGCTGTAGACAATGATCAAGTCATTCTATCTTGATACTTTGAACAGATGGAGTTTTTCTGGCTATTTTGTAGGACCCCACAAAAGTTTCTTCTTTGACCACAGAGAAAGAAAAGTATGTTAGGCAAAGAATACATACACCTTTAATTGGATACATTTTTATGGGGGATAAGCTATTTGGCTTATGTATCAAAAGTTCTTTTTCTTTGTGTGTAAAAATTCTGAGGACTTGTCTCAATTTTATACCAGCTTCCATGATCTACAACAAAGTAATGTACCATTGCATGCATACACAGCCAACATAGATGCCCTGGATTGAAAAATCCAAGGTATCATCAGATATAAACCCGTGGACAGAATTGGTATCTTTTTTCGCCAAAAGATACCTTGGATCAACACCCCCGACAAGATCTGTCCAAGGGTTTGAATCTGATCCATTCTCTAAAGCTCTTCTAAATGTGAGCATGTCATGTGTTTTATACCTCACATTGACTAGCCTATGGTGGTTGTGGACAGCCAAATTGGACAAAACATTAAATATGCAAAAATCTTGATGAAACACCCTTTGAAAGCCCCGTTAAGCATATCCCAAGCTCCAGTCTGTTGCCCCAATCATAAGGATCACACTTGGGCCTTGGTCATTTCTGATTGATATTGTTTGTTTGTTCATCTTTCTTCTCACATCCATTTTCAAATAATTTTTGCTCTATCAGTCTGTGCCAAATATTGCCCCCCAGATCACGGTAAATCAGTTGATTCAGTGGTCCTTTCATAAGAATTGGAGTTATTCCACTCATGGCCTACATAGATTGGAGTTGAAGAGCTGCAATGTTCCAGAATATGTGATATAGTCTTCCAAAGACATCATTATATATCATTTGTCCAGTAAACCCAACAGTGTGATTCAAGACAAAGATTTTTTTTTCAAACACTTGGTTTGTCACAACCAACCCTGGGGCAGTTACGCCTCTGTGGTGTCCTGCAGAGCATGGCGGAACAGTTTTTTGGACCTGTAACATTACAAAGGAGCGGGGTACTTGTTACAGGGCCTACAGTCAAGCTGCAAGGTCCTAGGATTTTGTGTTTTTTTGAACAGCTAACATCAGTAACATTAGCCCCCTGGGACCGCTGATTAACAATTAGGGTATTCAAATATGTACTGAAAATCTCCAGAAGGTATTTTACAGAACACCAGAACTTTTTTTTTGGTGTGTTCTGGCATTCTGGCATCTGGCAATTTTGAATGCACCAAACTTCCCGAATGTCCACAAAACTCCATGAGTGTGTTATGTACATGATCCAACTCCAACCCCGCGCCCCTCATCCACGCTCTTTGCCACTCACCCCCACCAAATAACAACACCATCAGCTACTCTAATCACTACACTCATCTAGTTGAAATCAATCTACCACTGATCCTGCAATGCCTCAAACAAGCCAGCGTTGACTTTTGAAACACTCCATCCATCTGGCAATTAACAAGCGGAATCAGGTCGCACACACCAACTTTTCAACTCTGATCTTTGTAAAAAAAAGGAATCATGAAAGTCTTTTCATACTTTGGTGCATCCAAGCAATCATCATGCATCAAAACCAACTATCAGAGGCTGCAGTGAATGATGAGCATGATGATGTTGGATTCAAGGCTGAGAGTATACTGGTATCATTGTTGATCATTTCATCATGCATGTGTATTACATATGGTATGCGGAGTGAAAAAAACTAAGATTTGAACAGACTGCTGCAGAAGTTGAACTTTGATTGTTTGCAGAAGGTTTGTGTTTTCCCAAAGTCCAGAAGGGTTCTGGACTTTGAGAAAAAACCTGCTGCAAATTTCCAGAACATATTTGAATACCCTAGGTGTGGCGGTCCCAGGGGTTTTTTTGCCCTATTCCCAATTTGGCAAAGGGTTTCCAAGGTTGTCTCACTGTGAAAATCATTCAACTTCCCCACATTGGAAGAGGAAAATGATTAATAGTACAGTTTGTCATAAAAAGATCCAATACCGCTCACCTGAGCCTCAACACACACACTACATATGTGCAGTACGCTAAGTAAATAGTTTTCTATCATGTACATACAGGTCTGCTCAGCTTTTTGCCCATCAGAATATATAAATCACATGTTATACCACATGTAACTTTTTTCCCTTGAAAAAAATTGTCCCAAGAATTCATTACATATAATTCTGTAGCTACTCAGGCAATATTTTTGAAGCTATTTCTTAGTAACAGAAAGGGTATTACATGCAGTTGAGTTGATGAGATTACACCAAAACATTGAGTCAGTGTATGTAGTCTATCTTTTGAATGCTTTTGTCAATCTGAAAAAAGTTACAGCATGTATTACATATGAATAACTCATCCTGCTGAGCAGATAACTGAGCAGAACTGTATGTACATGATAACCACCAATTCACTGAGCCTGCTACACATATGTAGTGTGGTTGTTATGGATCAGGTGTGGAGTGATAGATCATTTTATGACAAATGATACTCCCAATCATTTTTTCCTGCCCACTTGGGGAAGTTGATTAATGTTTGCAGTGTCTCAACCAATACTCATCCAGACTCATCAAGTCAATTGCTAATCTCCCAAAGAAGACAAATTAACCATTACAAGACCAATTAATATGGGTTGATGCGTTTGAGAACACAACAAGCAAGGGGTGAAGGTGTGGAACCGCTTCAAGACAGCCACCTGTCTGGTTTACAAAGAGTACATGTTTCTTTCTTCCTTTTCCTCAGTTTTTTTGTAATTTAATTTTTCACTTACATGTGCTTGCTTCCCTCCTTTGCTGCTTAACATCAATAGTTACTATTAGTACTACCATCATTCATATCATTGAATTTACAATCTCATCCGTTTCCCATCAATTATTGAATTTTGGATTCCATCATTATGTCCTCCTCCTCTATGGCTTCCAAAACCCCTTCCAGACCTATGAGTACTTGTCGCAGAAATCCCATCATCCGCCCAGGGATGGTTGCACCATTGCCTGATTGTCGTAGACAGATGTCAATAACGTCTGACCTCAAAGATCAACCTCGACAATCAACCAACAAACACAAAGCACCAGCTACCAACCCTGCAGATCCTCCTGAGCCTGTTTCTGAATCCTCCATTGTCTGTCTGAACCCTGAACTCAAGAAAAAGAAAAAGTCTCATTCAAAGAAGAATCAAGTAGCCCCACCGCAAGAACAAGTTGATCCTTCATTAATTTTCATATCATTTTTTGTCTTTTGAAATAAAAACTGATATTTGAATGATGCATCCCCTGATTTCACAGCACGTCTCATCAAATTTCACCAGACAGATGTTAAGAGCGGATTCTGATGAAGACAGTGCCATCAAAACGGTTTGCAAGAGGCACAAGCCAGACAAAGTGGTGGATAACACTGCAGAGTTAGCTCAACTCAGAAGTTACTACAACCCCCGTTCCACCAAGAAGGTGATCTCAGTTACTCATAGCAATTCACACTTCCTTCATTTCTTATCTCTTCTTGTTTCTAACTTTCTATTTTCTGTTTGTATTTCAACTTGTAGGACCAATCGAGTCAGTTTGAGCAACTTGACGGGGAACCTTTGGTCCCTACTCCAATCTGACAAAGGCTGTCCTGGAAGACTCAAGGAAAAGGAAGACAAGGCACTTGGAGTGCCTCTTTTGATTGCAGAGAAACGGGAGAGTAAATTGAAACCAGGGGAACTGGTGAGCACAATCAAGCGCGAGCATGAGTGAGCGCTGTTCTCACTGCGTCACAGCCTGTACACAAATCATAATTCCTATTGTGGCTAATCAAATCATTGAAGTTTCACGTAGATCAATCAGACCAACCATTCTGGCCACAAACAACACCAAATTATCACAACACCAAAGGCCATACTCCCTTATTCTTTCAATGTTATCTCATGCTTGTCCTCGATTGATTCAATTGATTCTCATAACAGTAGTATGAATCAATGAATAAACACCATTTCTTGTAATACCAGTGGTCTGTGATTCGAAGATTTTGCCAAGAAAGAACAAAAGACAAACCAAGGAGAATAAAGGATTTGAATGTTTTCCCTTTTTCTTTTGTATGGCAACGGTGTCATTGGACCAAAAGACCACAATATTTGTGTGACTTAAATCTTTCAAAAATGTGTGTTTCTTTCAATCATCGTGTTATTGTATTTATCTCTCAACTATACATATGTAACTTGACTTTAGAGTAATAAAAATTGCCTTTGAGCTTTAGTTTTGATCAACTAGATCAGATTTAGAAAAATTCAAGTATATCAGTGACTGATTCACTCACAGAAATCAAAAATTGAGAGCAAACCTCAATAGCTTGTTTTGCCTCTAGTGTCTTCTCAACCCCTCAAGCCAATCATATGCCAATGCCTAACTGCATCCTTTGAAAGCGTTTAAGGCTGGTTTAGCTACGGAAGTGTGAGGCAAATTATGCTAAAAATCCTCTGGGATTGGGGAAGAAGGTGACATATTGAACTTGAGGTGCAACAGATTCTTTGAACCAGAATGTCAAGTTTGGAAATGTTTCACTGTGATCTTGATTGTCCAAGATAGTAAAGCCAAAAGATTGATAGAAATGAATTTAAATGTGGCTTGAGTAGCGGCCCAGAAGTTGTGTTAACAGCCTTTAATGCAGGGACTCATTTGGTGAACGGGTGTTTGAGTGTACTCAAAACTTTGTGAAATTGGCCTCATACCGTTCCAAATCTTATGAGCTCTGCAATTCTGATCAAGATGTGTTGTCAATTATAGCTCATCCAAGTTCTTTGACATGGCTTTTGAATCAATTCCTTTGGATTGCTCAATCAACCTCGGTGACCTTGTTTGACTTGTGATTTGCTCTGTCTTGTGCATTTTCTTTGAATCTCAAGTCCTGGAAGATAATTTCTTGCTTCAGATGCTGGTTATTATTATGACAGATCTTTGGTTTTGTTTGGAGGTTTGTAGTGTAGTAGTTGATTCTGATGTGAGGAATTGTGAGCAGTGGTTGCTGGTGGACGTCAACCAA